>NC_067195.1:63655590-63663090 GCF_000699445.3 Schistosoma haematobium
ATGATTCCATATAGTGGGTGAGATGGCAATGATGCTGTTTCAATGTGGATCGTACAGTTGTATGGCGAATGATGAATTGAAGTGATAATGTAATGTGGTATTGATGATTGTTTGTGTTTCTAGCGACGTGTTTGTTTGCGTGATAAGTGTAAGAGCGTTTAGTTTATTGTGTGTGTTTGTGTGTGTGTGTGTGTGTGAATGACGTGGTGTCTGTTGATTGTGTTGTTTGTTAGTGTTTGAGAGAGGTTATTTTGTTGAGTGTAGTTGTGCAGTTGTTTTTGTTCCTGAAAGCGCAGAGACGCACTAGCGTTGTCTGTCGTCGCATTGGGAACAACAGAGAAGGATGATTCCATATAGTGGGTGAGATGGCAATGATGCTGTTTCAATGTGGATCGTACAGTTGTATGGCGAATGATGAATTGAAGTGATAATGTAATGTGGTATTGATGATTGTTTGTGTTTCTAGCGACGTGTTTGTTTGCGTGATAAGTGTAAGAGCGTTTAGTTTATTGTGTGTGTTGTGTTGTGTGTGTGTGTGTGTGTGAATGACGTGGTGTCTGTTGATTGTGTTGTTTGTTAGTGTTTGAGAGAGGTTATTTTGTTGAGTGTAGTTGTGCAGTTGTTTTTGTTCCTGAAAGCGCAGAGACGCACTAGCGTTGTCTGTCGTCGCATTGGGAACAACAGAGAAGGATGATTCCATATAGTGGGTGAGATGGCAATGATGCTGTTTCAATGTGGGATCGTACAGTTGTATGGCGAATGATGAATTGAAGTGATAATGTAATGTGGTATTGATGATTGTTTGTGTTTCTAGCGACGTGTTTGTTTGCGTGATAAGTGTAAGAGCGTTTAGTTTATTGTGTGTGTTTGTGTGTGTGTGTGTGTGAATGACGTGGTGTCTGTTGATTGTGTTGTTTGTTAGTGTTTGAGAGAGGTTATTTTGTTGAGTGTAGTTGTGCAGTTGTTTTTGTTCCTGAAAGCGCAGAGACGCACTAGCGTTGTCTGTCGTCGCATTGGGAACAACAGAGAAGGATGATTCCATATAGTGGGTGAGATGGCAATGATGCTGTTTCAATGTGGATCGTACAGTTGTATGGCGAATGATGAATTGAAGTGATAATGTAATGTGGTATTGATGATTGTTTGTGTTTCTAGCGACGTGTTTGTTTGCGTGATAAGTGTAAGAGCGTTTAGTTTATTGTGTGTGTTTGTGTGTGTGTGTGTGTGTGAATGACGTGGTGTCTGTTGATTGTGTTGCTTGTTAGTGTTTGAGAGAGGTTATTTTGTTGAGTGTAGTTGTGCAGTTGTTTTTGTTCCTGAAAGCGCAGAGACGCACTAGCGTTGTCTGTCGTCGCATTGGGAACAACAGAGAAGGATGATTCCATATAGTGGGTGAGATGGCAATGATGCTGTTTCAATGTGGGATCGTACAGTTGTATGGCGAATGATGAATTGAAGTGATAATGTAATGTGGTATTGATGATTGTTTGTGTTTCTAGCGACGTGTTTGTTTGCGTGATAAGTGTACGAGCGTTTAGTTTATTGTGTGTGTTTGTGTTTGTGTGTGTGTGTGAATGACGTGGTGTCTGTTGATTGTGTTGTTTGTTAGTGTTTGAGAGAGGTTATTTTGTTGAGTGTAGTTGTGCAGTTGTTTTGTTCCTGAAAGCGCAGAGACGCACTAGCGTTGTCTGTCGTCGCATTGGGAACAACAGAGAAGGATGATTCCATATAGTGGGTGAGATGGCAATGATGCTGTTTCAATGTGGATCGTACAGTTGTATGGCGAATGATGAATTGAAGTGATAATGTAATGTGGTATTGATGATTGTTTGTGTTTCTAGCGACGTGTTTGTTTGCGTGATAAGTGTAAGAGCGTTTAGTTTATTGTGTGTGTTTGTGTGTGTGTGTGTGTGTGAATGACGTGGTGTCTGTTGATTGTGTTGTTTGTTAGTGTTTGAGAGAGGTTATTTTGTTGAGTGTAGTTGTGCAGTTGTTTTTGTTCCTGAAAGCGCAGAGACGCACTAGCGTTGTCTGTCGTCGCATTGGGAACAACAGAGAAGGATGATTCCATATAGTGGGTGAGATGGCAATGATGCTGTTTCAATGTGGGATCGTACAGTTGTATGGCGAATGATGAATTGAAGTGATAATGTAATGTGGTATTGATGATTGTTTGTGTTTCTAGCGACGTGTTTGTTTGCGTGATAAGTGTAAGAGCGTTTAGTTTATGTGTGTTTGTGTTGTGTGTGTGTGTGTGTGTGAATGACGTGGTGTCTGTTGATTGTGTTGTTTGTTAGTGTTTGAGAGAGGTTATTTTGTTGAGTGTAGTTGTGCAGTTGTTTTTGTTCCTGAAAGCGCAGAGACGCACTAGCGTTGTCTGTCGTCGCATTGGGAACAACAGAGAAGGATGATTCCATATAGTGGGTGAGATGGCAATGATGCTGTTTCAATGTGGGATCGTACAGTTGTATGGCGAATGATGAATTGAAGTGATAATGTAATGTGGTATTGATGATTGTTTGTGTTTCTAGCGACGTGTTTGTTTGCGTGATAAGTGTAAGAGCGTTTAGTTTATTGTGTGTTGTGTGTGTGTGTGTGTGTGAATGACGTGGTGTCTGTTGATTGTGTTGTTTGTTAGTGTTTGAGAGAGGTTATTTTGTTGAGTGTAGTTGTGCAGTTGTTTTTGTTCCTGAAAGCGCAGAGACGCACTAGCGTTGTCTGTCGTCGCATTGGGAACAACAGAGAAGGATGATTCCATATAGTGGGTGAGATGGCAATGATGCTGTTTCAATGTGGATCGTACAGTTGTATGGCGAATGATGAATTGAAGTGATAATGTAATGTGGTATTGATGATTGTTTGTGTTTCTAGCGACGTGTTTGTTTGCGTGATAAGTGTAAGAGCGTTTAGTTTAGTTTTGTGTGTGTGTGTGTGAATGACGTGGTGTCTGTTGATTGTGTTGTTTGTTAGTGTTTGAGAGAGGTTATTTTGTTGAGTGTAGTTGTGCAGTTGTTTTTGTTCCTGAAAGCGCAGAGACGCACTAGCGTTGTCTGTCGTCGCATTGGGAACAACAGAGAAGGATGATTCCATATAGTGGGTGAGATGGCAATGATGCTGTTTCAATGTGGGATCGTACAGTTGTATGGCGAATGATGAATTGAAGTGATAATGTAATGTGGTATTGATGATTGTTTGTGTTTCTAGCGACGTGTTTGTTTGCGTGATAAGTGTAAGAGCGTTTAGTTTATGTGTGTGTTTGTGTTGTGTGTGTGTGTGTGAATGACGTGGTGTCTGTTGATTGTGTTGTTTGTTAGTGTTTGAGAGAGGTTATTTTGTTGAGTGTAGTTGTGCAGTTGTTTTTGTTCCTGAAAGCGCAGAGACGCACTAGCGTTGTCTGTCGTCGCATTGGGAACAACAGAGAAGGATGATTCCATATAGTGGGTGAGATGGCAATGATGCTGTTTCAATGTGGGATCGTACAGTTGTATGGCGAATGATGAATTGAAGTGATAATGTAATGTGGTATTGATGATTGTTTGTGTTTCTAGCGACGTGTTTGTTTGCGTGATAAGTGTACGAGCGTTTAGTTTATTGTGTGTGTTTGTGTTTGTGTGTGTGTGTGTGAATGACGTGGTGTCTGTTGATTGTGTTGTTTGTTAGTGTTTGAGAGAGGTTATTTTGTTGAGTGTAGTTGTGCAGTTGTTTTTGTTCCTGAAAGCGCAGAGACGCACTAGCGTTGTCTGTCGTCGCATTGGGAACAACAGAGAAGGATGATTCCATATAGTGGGTGAGATGGCAATGATGCTGTTTCAATGTGGGATCGTACAGTTGTATGGCGAATGATGAATTGAAGTGATAATGTAATGTGGTATTGATGATTGTTTGTGTTTCTAGCGACGTGTTTGTTTGCGTGATAAGTGTAAGAGCGTTTAGTTTATTGTGTGTGTTGGTGTGTGTGTGTGTGTGAATGACGTGGTGTCTGTTGATTGTGTTGTTTGTTAGTGTTTGAGAGAGGTTATTTTGTTGAGTGTAGTTGTGCAGTTGTTTTTGTTCCTGAAAGCGCAGAGACGCACTAGCGTTGTCTGTCGTCGCATTGGGAACAACAGAGAAGGATGATTCCATATAGTGGGTGAGATGGCAATGATGCTGTTTCAATGTGGGATCGTACAGTTGTATGGCGAATGATGAATTGAAGTGATAATGTAATGTGGTATTGATGATTGTTTGTGTTTCTAGCGACGTGTTTGTTTGCGTGATAAGTGTAAGAGCGTTTAGTTTATTGTGTTTGTGTGTGTGTGTGAATGACGTGGTGTCTGTTGATTGTGTTGTTTGTTAGTGTTTGAGAGAGGTTATTTTGTTGAGTGTAGTTGTGCAGTTGTTTTGTTCCTGAAAGCGCAGAGACGCACTAGCGTTGTCTGTCGTCGCATTGGGAACAACAGAGAAGGATGATTCCATATAGTGGGTGAGATGGCAATGATGCTGTTTCAATGTGGGATCGTACAGTTGTATGGCGAATGATGAATTGAAGTGATAATGTAATGTGGTATTGATGATTGTTTGTGTTTCTAGCGACGTGTTTGTTTGCGTGATAAGTGTAAGAGCGTTTAGTTTATTGTGTGTTTGTGTGTGTGTGTGAATGACGTGGTGTCTGTTGATTGTGTTGTTTGTTAGTGTTTGAGAGAGGTTATTTTGTTGAGTGTAGTTGTGCAGTTGTTTTTGTTCCTGAAAGCGCAGAGACGCACTAGCGTTGTCTGTCGTCGCATTGGGAACAACAGAGAAGGATGATTCCATATAGTGGGTGAGATGGCAATGATGCTGTTTCAATGTGGGATCGTACAGTTGTATGGCGAATGATGAATTGAAGTGATAATGTAATGTGGTATTGATGATTGTTTGTGTTTCTAGCGACGTGTTTGTTTGCGTGATAAGTGTAAGAGCGTTTAGTTTTTGTGTGTGTGTGTGAATGACGTGGTGTCTGTTGATTGTGTTGTTTGTTAGTGTTTGAGAGAGGTTATTTTGTTGAGTGTAGTTGTGCAGTTGTTTTTGTTCCTGAAAGCGCAGAGACGCACTAGCGTTGTCTGTCGTCGCATTGGGAACAACAGAGAAGGATGATTCCATATAGTGGGTGAGATGGCAATGATGCTGTTTCAATGTGGGATCGTACAGTTGTATGGCGAATGATGAATTGAAGTGATAATGTAATGTGGTATTGATGATTGTTTGTGTTTCTAGCGACGTGTTTGTTTGCGTGATAAGTGTAAGAGCGTTTAGTTTATTGTGTGTGTTTGTGTTTGTGTGTGTGTGTGTGAATGACGTGGTGTCTGTTGATTGTGTTGTTTGTTAGTGTTTGAGAGAGGTTATTTTGTTGAGTGTAGTTGTGCAGTTGTTTTTGTTCCTGAAAGCGCAGAGACGCACTAGCGTTGTCTGTCGTCGCATTGGGAACAACAGAGAAGGATGATTCCATATAGTGGGTGAGATGGCAATGATGCTGTTTCAATGTGGATCGTACAGTTGTATGGCGAATGATGAATTGAAGTGATAATGTAATGTGGTATTGATGATTGTTTGTGTTTCTAGCGACGTGTTTGTTTGCGTGATAAGTGTAAGAGCGTTTAGTTTATTGTGTGTGTTTGTGTTTGTGTGTGTGTGTGTGTGAATGACGTGGTGTCTGTTGATTGTGTTGTTTGTTAGTGTTTGAGAGAGGTTATTTTGTTGAGTGTAGTTGTGCAGTTGTTCTTGTTCCTGAAAGCGCAGAGACGCACTAGCGTTGTCTGTCGTCGCATTGGGAACAACAGAGAAGGATGATTCCATATAGTGGGTGAGATGGCAATGATGCTGTTTCAATGTGGGATCGTACAGTTGTATGGCGAATGATGAATTGAAGTGATAATGTAATGTGGTATTGATGATTGTTTGTGTTTCTAGCGACGTGTTTGTTTGCGTGATAAGTGTAAGAGCGTTTAGTTATGTGTGTGTGTGAATGACGTGGTGTCTGTTGATTGTGTTGTTTGTTAGTGTTTGAGAGAGGTTATTTTGTTGAGTGTAGTTGTGCAGTTGTTTTTGTTCCTGAAAGCGCAGAGACGCACTAGCGTTGTCTGTCGTCGCATTGGGAACAACAGAGAAGGATGATTCCATATAGTGGGTGAGATGGCAATGATGCTGTTTCAATGTGGGATCGTACAGTTGTATGGCGAATGATGAATTGAAGTGATAATGTAATGTGGTATTGATGATTGTTTGTGTTTCTAGCGACGTGTTTGTTTGCGTGATAAGTGTAAGAGCGTTTAGTTTATGTGTGTGTGTGTTTGTGTGTGTGTGTGAATGACGTGGTGTCTGTTGATTGTGTTGTTTGTTAGTGTTTGAGAGAGGTTATTTTGTTGAGTGTAGTTGTGCAGTTGTTCTTGTTCCTGAAAGCGCAGAGACGCACTAGCGTTGTCTGTCGTCGCATTGGGAACAACAGAGAAGGATGATTCCATATAGTGGGTGAGATGGCAATGATGCTGTTTCAATGTGGGATCGTACAGTTGTATGGCGAATGATGAATTGAAGTGATAATGTAATGTGGTATTGATGATTGTTTGTGTTTCTAGCGACGTGTTTGTTTGCGTGATAAGTGTAAGAGCGTTTAGTTTATTGTGTGTGTTTGTGTTTGTGTGTGTGTGTGTGAATGACGTGGTGTCTGTTGATTGTGTTGTTTGTTAGTGTTTGAGAGAGGTTATTTTGTTGAGTGTAGTTGTGCAGTTGTTCTTGTTCCTGAAAGCGCAGAGACGCACTAGCGTTGTCTGTCGTCGCATTGGGAACAACAGAGAAGGATGATTCCATATAGTGGGTGAGATGGCAATGATGCTGTTTCAATGTGGGATCGTACAGTTGTATGGCGAATGATGAATTGAAGTGATAATGTAATGTGGTATTGATGATTGTTTGTGTTTCTAGCGACGTGTTTGTTTGCGTGATAAGTGTAAGAGCGTTTAGTTTATTGTGTGTGTTTGTGTTGTGTGTGTGTGTGTGAATGACGTGGTGTCTGTTGATTGTGTTGTTTGTTAGTGTTTGAGAGAGGTTATTTTGTTGAGTGTAGTTGTGCAGTTGTTTTTGTTCCTGAAAGCGCAGAGACGCACTAGCGTTGTCTGTCGTCGCATTGGGAACAACAGAGAAGGATGATTCCATATAGTGGGTGAGATGGCAATGATGCTGTTTCAATGTGGGATCGTACAGTTGTATGGCGAATGATGAATTGAAGTGATAATGTAATGTGGTATTGATGATTGTTTGTGTTTCTAGCGACGTGTTTGTTTGCGTGATAAGTGTAAGAGCGTTTAGTTTGTTGTGTGTGTGTGAATGACGTGGTGTCTGTTGATTGTGTTGTTTGTTAGTGTTTGAGAGAGGTTATTTTGTTGAGTGTAGTTGTGCAGTTGTTTTTGTTCCTGAAAGCGCAGAGACGCACTAGCGTTGTCTGTCGTCGCATTGGGAACAACAGAGAAGGATGATTCCATATAGTGG